>NW_024510322.1:716080-716965 GCF_017590135.1 Pyrgilauda ruficollis | reverse complement strand
GCCTGGATCGGGGCACCTGTCTCGGGATTCCGGAGCTCTGGAGTGTTGTCCCCAGCAGGTTTCGGTCCCCGCTGCCCCGGGGCTGTCCCCGGGATGCTGTCTCTCTCTCTCCCGGCAGATCCGGACCCCTTCCATCATTCCTGTTTTCCTAAACCTCTGACACTTGGCTCCGTGATTTCCCTTTCAAATCCCAAACCGACTCCATCCTTCATCCAGGACACGGAGATTTACTGCAGGGAGAGGGAATAAATCCTAAATACATTCCCACATAAATCTGACACATAAATGTGCCGCCGGTGCCATTCGTCTGCCAAACCTGGCCCCAAACCATGGCAGACGAGAACATCCTGCCGGGAATCCCCTGGGCGAGCATTAGAGCGGGACTTTCAAGCCTTTAAATGGATTTGAGGAGCGGAGAGCGGCGCGGCCGGGGCTGGGGTTGGCCGTCGGGAGCCGAGGCGCGGCAGGAGCGGGGCAGCAGCTCCATCTGCTGCGGGAGCGCGGGGCTGCCGCGCCGGGAGCGCTCCCCATTCTCCTTCGCCTCCCCCCTTTTCTCCTTTTCTGCTCCTCTTTTTCTTAGTTTGACCCTTTCTGTGCAGTTAGCTGTTCTGTTTGCTGCCTCCTCGGGAGGTTTCCTTCCCCTCCGCCTCCTCGCTGCCCCAGGCAGAATCTCCCAGATCTCTTTGCAGACGTTTTTCCCAAATATTTCCAGTTCTGATCCAGCAGGAGGGGGATGATTGATTTAAAACCCCAATCCCTTCTGTCTTACTGCTCTGTCTTTCTCGCTTTACTTCCCTTTTCCTTCCTTTTGCTTTTTTTTTTTTTTTGCTTTTTTTCTGTCTCTTATTTTTTTAATGGGGTTTTTTTTTTCTTTCCTTTACCTTT